>NC_090188.1:32689123-32701623 GCF_024679245.1 Pseudorasbora parva | reverse complement strand
AGCAGAAATAGCTCTCTAATGTATTAATTGCAGGTCATTATTGAATAGTGATTATGTTACACACACACACTCACTCAGGTCCCCTGTTAGATAGTAAATCACGACGCCTGTGTGTTTGCTGTGTCATTTCTTATCATCATAAACACACTGCAAAGATTTAGAGTTTTTACAGCAATAACTGAGTTTAAAGGGTTAAATCAAGCAGAAATATCTCTCTAATGTATTAATTGCAGGTCATTATTGAATAGTGAATATGTTACACACACACTGACTCAGGTCCCCTGTTAGATAGTAAATCACGACGCCTGTGTGTTTCTCTCCTCAACCCCCACAACCCCCCACTCACAATTTACATTTCAATAAGGGAAGACTTGAAAAACCAGTTTGTGAACCACAGGCCAATAGAGCTCAAACTACCAATGTGGCAGAACCCTTCTCAAATAAACTAGAGAAGATGCTGGGATTTGCCCTGCCAAATTAAACTAAATTACAGTTTTTACAATCGCTAGGCCACATTTCTCAATACTTTGGTCATTTTCAAAATCCTTCACACAGTTCTCCAAACCAACTTTCTGCTTCACATCAGTTATTTCACATTCAAAATCCACAAAAACTAACATAACACTTAATTCATGTCTCAAATCAAGTGCCAATGATCCACAGTTTAGCTTGCACAGACTGAAGTTGTGATCACTCTGTGAAGAGTTTTGAAAAAGTGACCAACATTTGTTTGACAAATTTGAGAGTGCCAGAGACTTTAACTAAGGGGAATATTCTGAGCACAGTGTGCAGTGTTGGGAGTAACGCATTACAAAAGTAATACATTACAGTAACTTATTACTTTTTGCTGTAACGCAGTAGTGTAAGGCATTACTAATCAATTTTCAGTAATATTTTACTCGGTACATTTCCAGTAACGCGTGCGTTACCCCCCCCCCCCCCCCCCCCCAAAAAAAAAAAGAAATACAATAAAACGAAAAAGGAAAAGGAAAAAAGGCGCGATACATTAACGCATGAAAAATGCAAGTTATTACCTGTTCATGGTCATTTAATAGCCGCGTGTGGTGTCCAGGTTAGTAATTAAATACTAAATGACAGCTTCTGATATATTTTTGTATAGCGATTTACTTCATTTTCCTTCAATTCAGTACTTCAATTCATCTCCCTCTTGCTGGTGTACTTTTGGATATGGTGTGACATAGTCCAGTGAAGGCGTAGGCTACGTGTTTATTGCGGATTTTACAGAAGTGCCGCAGGCATGATTTCAGTCTCTGTGCTCGCGCTGGCCAGTGGAAAAGTGGCTAAAGAAGGTTTAAAGGCTCTGTCGTTTCAAAGAATAGCACAACGGCGAGCGCGTCAAAGAACGGACGAGAGACAGCGCGCGCTACTAAGCCAAACTATAGGCCTAATGCCTAAACAACACTTGGGTGAAGATGACAGAATAAGACTACTGCACACCGTCGTTTAGATTTTTTATAGTAATAAAGTAATTTAGTTCAGTTAGAGAACAGGCCGTTCAAATAAAAACGGAAGGTGTCTGCTGCATGATGTGAACTTGTGATCTTGAGCTGACAGATGATCGCGGAAGATTTGGTTTCAAAGTGAAATGTAAAAGCGCCTATTAAAGGGCGTTTGTCATTGTGTTGTGTGTTTCATTAAGAATAATAGGCTAATTTTAAACCGAAACTAAAAATCTGCTTGGCCGCACACAGAGCGCGCGTTTACTAACGTGCTGTCATTCACTGGCGCGTTTTCAGTTCATATGGAAGCTTAACTTTTATAGGAATTCATTGAAAGCATCGCTTTGCATCCGCTCCCGGTATTAATGCCCAAGCAGCAGTGTGCATGTTCCTTTCGGTTAAATAGACTAGTGATTTAAAAGCCCAGATAGGCTAGCGGTGATGTCATCACACTTTGATTAACCGGTGGGAAAATGTCCCCACCGTCTCATCCCTACTGTACATTCGCGAGATGGATGCGTATTGCTTAGTTTATCAGAGATGAGGACAAGAACGTAGGCTAGTCAAATGCAAATGCAGTCAAATACAACCTTTGTCTAAAACCGAAATAACTAGGCTATCTCGCAACTATGTCGCAACAATAAGAAAATAACAAATGCGCATATTGTCATAACTTAGAGTTTACACCGTTCTGTTGTGTCTATGAACAGACCTAAGCTATTCCCAGATATTGCCAGATAATCACTTTACCTCTAAAATAATACTTATAACAGAGTTGGATCGTCATGATTTCTTGCATTGTCTTGGCCATTCACTTTTTTGCCAATTCTCATGTCATTATGCTTCATCATATCGCCTTCTACTGGATGTAAAATGCTCTCTGTCTACATTTGAGAATGTTAAGAGCTACTTCTGAAGTTATTTTAGTGAAAGTAACTCAAAAGTAATACAGGAGTAATGTAACGCATTACAATTCTGAGACAGTAATATTGTAGTGTAATGAACTACTTTTAAATAGCAGTAATAAGTAATCTATAATATATTACAGTTTGGAAGTAACTTGCACAACACTGACAGTGTGTGATGTTATTGAGATCTTTTATGAAACTTTTTAGAGGTGACAAAAGTGAGAGTTCCAGAGTATCTAGCTGAAGAGAAAATTCTGAGCACAGCGTGCGATACTGTTGAGATCGCTTCTGAAACTTTAGAGTAGAACACATATGAGCAATCCAGTCTCTCTCGCCAAGGAGACAAACCAGAGCATAGTATGTGATGTTGTTGAGATCTCTTATGAAACTTTAGAGGAGATAAACATGAGAGAAAGTCATTTTTTGTCTCAGGATAAACATGTGAGAAGCAGGAGACTTAGCCTTATGTCTCAATTTGATGTTCACTTGATCTCATTTCTGTCTAGGAGAAAGATGTGAGTTGAGAAGGAGATCTCAGGTTTGATTTTCCTTTCCTCTAGGTTGGCCTTTGGTTCACAAACTGGGTTTTTAGGGCCCTATAAAATCCGTTTTATTTTTTCCCAAATTCCGTTTTTTCCGTTTTAATTTTTGCAGATTCCTTTTTTTCCGTTAAAATGTTTGGTAATTCAGTTTTTTTTACCCTTTACTGTTATTTTGGTGAAAAAAGAGTGTGCTTTTAATGTTAATATAATACAACATAAAACAAAAAATAGGAATGACCTTAAATTTATCGAGGTAACAAACATCACATTTACTTTTTAGGACAAATATGAAATTTGACATAACACTGCACTTCAAATACTTCAAATATTAATGGTTATTAGCTTTAAACTTTCCGGTAAAATAAATTATAATAGTTTATAAGTTAAAATGAAAGTGCTCCATTAGCTTTTTCTTTTAAGTAATTTTTTTTTAAAAGAACTAAAAAAAAAAAAAATCATAAGAATCATCTTTTACAGTACTCTTAAGTACTCTTAAGTAAAACATTTAAATTTGAAAAATCTGCGTTAACACCAGATTCCGCGTTTATATGCAGATTCCGCGTTAATATGCCAATTCCGCGATTCCGTCTGCGATTCCGTGATCGCGGAAATTATAGGGCCCTAGGTTTTCAAGTCTTCCCATATTTATTATTATTAAAATGTAAATTGTGTGTGTGTGTGGGCGGGGCGGGGGGGGGGGGGGGGGGTTGTGTGGATCTACTGTGTTTATGGGCCCAGTTTACAGCAGTTAGTTCACCTACAAATGAAAATTAGCCCATGATTTACTCACCCTCAAGTCATCCCAAGTGTATATGACATTCTTTTTTTAAATGAATAAAATCTGAGTTATTTAAATTTATATTAAAAAAGTCTTGGCTCTTCCCAGCTTTATAATGCCAGTCCCTTGTCGGTCCATAAAAGTGCATCTAACCATCATATAACTGATCCACACAGTAACTGATCCATAGACTAAAATACTAGCTTTCGGTTTTCAGTGCCACACGAATCACATTGCGCTTAAAGGACAACTCCGGTGAGAAATGACCCTAGGGGTGATTAACAGATGGTTATCGAGTAGATCGGTTTCATGAAAATCGAATTTAAAGAGTTTTATCTCTAAACACAGATTAGCTTATAATGTTTGTCTATGGGGCATGGAATAAGTGAAATTAAATCGCTAGTTAATACCACTAACAAGGCTCAACATATCCTCACACACGGCAGCATAATGAGGATCCCTACATGCAAACCGAAGCATTGAGAACTTGTTAGAGTACAAACGGTTTAATAAGAAGATACTTTATAAAGACAGTACATTACACGTTTACAGACTGCAGCCATCTTGGAAAACAGTCTCGACGACTCGAGCCACAAACGCTGTGCTAAGTGAGCTGATCGATAGGAATTAAGTTTGTGAAATCTAATTACATGGACTTTTTTTTCTTTTTTTCTCTACTGCGTTCAGTGCTTTCTTCCGGAAACAACGGACCATATGAGATTCCAAGTCACAGTTCATCACTTAGAACAGCGTTCGTCACTCAAATCTGTTTTTAGAGATAAAACTCTTTACACTTGATTTTCATTAAAACGCATCCCACAGAAAGATCTACTCGGTAACCATCTGTTAATTACCCCAAGGGTCATTTCTCACCGGAGTTGTCCTTTAAAGAGTAACCCTTCTTCACCCATGAATCCTTGACGTATGTGCACTGACAAACGCAGAAGAGAGAAGATAGAGCTAAACAAAACTTAGCGTCAGGGGTTACTCTTTTCATAATAACACTAAAACACAATTTCTTTCAATAAAAATAGTTTGTTTAGTCTATAAAGTTTAAAATATGGACATCGTTCTTACACAAACGTGCCACTTTGCTTCAGAAGGCTCTTCATTACACACGTGCTATATGTGTGAACACCTAAAGCACAAGCCCCAAAAGCTGGATCTCTGACAGTCCACGAATGCTAAACTGAGCTCTCTTTCAGGACTTTTTACTCTTAAGTGGACAAATTAATACAAAATTATTTAAAAAAAATAGGAAGTATCCCAGTAAACATAGTTGCTTATGTCATAGTAGGTTCAGTTAAGTGAACATACACTTTGAGAAAAAGTAACTTTAAAATGATTAACTTATTATATATATATATATATTTTTTTTTTACAGTGAGGACAATACAGTGTTATATTACAACTACTGAGAGACCGTCCCGAAAAGCACTGTTTATTTCATGTGTATCATATCTTTTGTATTTATTTGTGCTTTCACTTGTAATGTGTTTGGGCTAGTGGTTTAGATGTGCTCTTGAAATTGGAATAGAGAATAGTGTGTGTTGAGTTTGCTGCTCAACCCCCCACCAGTAATTTACATTTCAATGCATGAAGACTCTCACAGGTGAGACACAGAACCTCACTACTGTTACCTGTGTCCTAGACCAAATACACTGCCAAAAATAAATTGAGATTACATGAAGAAATGAAATTACAATCGCTAGGACACATTTCCCAATATTTAGGAGAACTGAGTGAGGAGTTTACAAATTTGCTAACCAACTTTCAGCTTCACAGCAGTTAATTTTACATTTACAAATCAACTCATTCTTACAGAGCACTGGCAGCACAGGTTTACATCCAACACTAACATCAGGAACATTATACAATTAAAATGTCTTTACAAAACTAGAATGACACTCTCTGCTGCTTATAATTCACTGCATACTTACATTACAGTACAACATTATTCCTAAGTTTCCTCTTTTGAATGGATGGTAATGGTCTAACACTTGTGTTGGTGTTCAGTTTCATCAAAGTTGCTTTGATAGTGTTTGATTTTTTTAGCAGGATAAATTGCATTACAATATTACTGTATACATGTTGTAAATTGCTGTCTCATTCAGTTTTGTATTATGTTATTGTTTTGTCCATAAGTTTAACACTTTGGAAAACAGCATGTAAGGATGTGCGAATTGGCCTGTGTAGAACAAAGATTTGATTGTGTTTGTGTCAAAGTGAGAAAAGATTTCAGGTAAATTGAAAGATGTTGCCATTGAATGCATGTTGTGCTAAAGCAATGTTGATCCACAGTTAAGCTGTGATATCAAATTTTCTTTTACAAAACATTTCTCAATAATAAACACACTTTTTCAACTTTTTCAAAACTCTTCACACAGTGATCACAACTTCAGTCTGTGCAAGCTAAACTGTGGATCATTGGCACTTGATTCGAGACATGAATTAAGTGTTATGTTAGTTTTTGTGGATTTTGAATGTGAAATAACTGATGTGAAGCAGAAAGTTGGTTTGGAGAACTGTGTGAAGGATTTTGAAAATGACCAAAGTATTGAGAAATGTGGCCTAGCGATTGTAAAAACTGTAATTTAGTTTAATTTGGCAGGGCAAATCCCAGCATCTTCTCTAGTTTATTTGAGAAGGGTTCTGCCACATTGGTAGTTTGAGCTCTATTGCCCTGTGGTTCACAAACTGGTTTTTCAAGTCTTCCCTTATTGAAATGTAAATTGTGAGTGGGGGGTTGTGGGGGTTGAGGAGAGAAACACACAGGCGTCGTGATTTACTATCTAACAGGGGACCTGAGTCAGTGTGTGTGTAACATATTCACTATTCAATAATGACCTGCAATTAATACATTAGAGAGCTATTTCTGCTTGATTTAACCCTTTAAACTCAGTTATTGCTGTAAAAACTCTAAATCTTTGCAGTGTGTTTATGATGATAAGAAATGTCACAGCAAACACACAGGCGTCGTGATTTACTATCTAACAGGGGACCTGAGTTAGAGTGTGTGTAACGTAATAACTATTCAGTAATGACCTGCAATTAATACATTAGAGAGCTTTCTGCTTGATTTAACCCTTTAAACTCAGGTATTGCTGTAAAAACTCTAAATATTTACAGTGTGTTTATGATGATAAGAAATTACACAGCAAACACACAGGCGTCGTGATTTACTATCTAACAGGGGACCTGAGTCAGTGTGTGTGTAACATATTCACTATTCAATAATGACCGGCAATAATTACATTAGAGAGCTATTTCTGCTTGATTTAACCCTTTAAACTCAGGTATTGCTGTAAAAACTCTAAATCTTTGCAGTGTGTTTGTGATGATAAGAAATGTCACAGCAAACACACAGGCGTCGTGATTTACTATCTAACAGGGGACCTGAGTGAGTGTGTGTGTAACGTAATCACTTTTCAATAATGACCTGCAATTAATACATTAGAGAGCTATTTCTGCTTGATTTAACCCTTTAAACTCAGGTATTGCTGTAAAAACTCTAAATATTTTCCAGTGTGTTTGTGATTATAAGAAATGTCAGAGCAAACACACAGGCGTCGTGATTTACTATCTAACAGGGGACCTGAGTCAGTGTGTGTGTAACGTAATCACTATTCAATAATGACCTGCAATTAATACATTAGAGAGCTATTTCTGCTTGATTTAACCCTTTAAACTCAGTTATTGCTGTAAAAACTCTAAATCTTTAGTGTGTTTGTGATTATAAGAAATGTCACAGCAAACACACAGGCGTCGTGATTTACTATCTAACAGGGGACCTGAGTCAGTGTGTGTGTAACATATTCACTATTCAGTAATGACCTGCATTTAATACATTATAGAGCTATTTCTGCTTGATTTAACCCTTTAAACTCAGGTATTGCAGTAAAAACTCTAAATCTTTGCAGTGTGTTTGTGATGATAAGAAATGTCACAGCAAACACACAGGCATCGTGATTTACTATCTAACAGGGGACCTGAGTCAGTGTGTTTGTAACGTAATCACTATTCAATAATGACCTGCAATTAATACATTAGAGAGCTATTTCTGCTTGATTTAACCCTTTAAACTCAGGTATTGCAGTAAAAACTCTAAATCTTTACAGTGTGTTTGTGATTATAAGAAATTTCACAGCAAACACACAGGCGTCGTGATTTACTATCTAACAGGGGACCTGAGTCAGTGTGTGTGTGTAACGTAATCACTATTCAATAATGATCTGCAATTAATACATTAGAGAGCTATTTCTGCTTGATTTAACCCTTTAAACTCAGTTATTGCTGTAAAAACTCTAAATCTTTACAGTGTGTTTGTGATTATAAGAAATTTCACAGCAAACACACAGGCGTCGTGATTTACTATCTAACAGGGGACCTGAGTCAGTGTGTGTGTAACGTAATCACTATTCAATAATGACCTGCAATTAATACATTAGAGAGCTATTTCTGCTTGATTTAACCCTTTAAACTCAGTTATTGCTGTAAAAACTCTAAATCTTTGCAGTGTGTTTGTGATTATAAGAAATGTCACAGCAAACACACAGGCGTCGTGATTTACTATCTAACAGGGGACCTGAGTCAGTGTGTGTGTGTAACGTAATCACTATTCAATAATGACCTGCATTTAATACATTAGAGAGCTATTTCTGCTTGATTTAACCCTTTAAACTCAGTTATTGCTGTAAAAACTCTAAATCTTTGCAGTGTTTGTGATTAGAAGAAATGTCACAGCAAACACACAGGCGTCGTGATTTACTATCTAACAGGGGACCTGAGTCAGTGTGTGTGTAACGTAATCACTATTCAATAATGACCTGCAATTAATACATTAGAGAGCTATTTCTGCTTGATTTAACCCTTTAAACTCAGGTATTGCAGTAAAAACTCTAAATCTTTGCAGTGTGTTTGTGATGATAAGAAATGTCACAGCAAACACACAATCACTATTCAATAATGACCTGCAATTAATACATTAGAGAGCTTTCTGCTTGATTTAACCCTTTAAACTCAGGTATTGCTGTAAAAACTCTAAATATTTTCCAGTGTGTTTGTGATTATAAGAAATGTCACAGCAAACACACAGGCGTCGTGATTTACTATCTAACAGGGGACCTGAGTCAGTGTGTGTGTGTAACGTAATCACTATTCAATAATGACCTGCATTTAATACATTAGAGAGCTATTTCTGCTTGATTTAACCCTTTAAACTCAGTTATTGCTGTAAAAACTCTAAATCTTTGCAGTGTTTGTGATTAGAAGAAATGTCACAGCAAACACACAGGCGTCGTGATTTACTATCTAACAGGGGACCTGAGTCAGTGTGTGTGTAACGTAATCACTATTCAATAATGACCTGCAATTAATACATTAGAGAGCTTTCTGCTTGATTTAACCCTTTAAACTCAGGTATTGCAGTAAAAACTCTAAATATTTACAGTGTGTTTGTGATTATAAGAAATGTCAGAGCAAACACACAGGCGTCGTGATTTACTATCTAACAGGGGACCTGAGTCAGTGTGTGTGTAACGTAATCACTATTCAGTAATGACCTGCAATTAATACATTAGAGAGCTTTCTGCTTGATTTAACCCTTTAAGCTCAGGTATTGCTGTAAAAACTCTAAATCTTTGCAGTGTGTTTGTGATGATAAGAAATGTCACAGCAAACACACAATCACTATTCAATAATGACCTGCCATTAATACATTAGAGAGCTTTCTGCTTGATTTAACCCTTTAAACTCAGGTATTGCTGTAAAAACTCTAAATATTTTCCAGTGTGTTTGTGATTATAAGAAATGTCACAGCAAACACACAGGCGTCGTGATTTACTATCTAACAGGGGACCTGAGTCAGTGTGTGTGTGTAACGTAATCACTATTCAATAATGACCTGCATTTAATACATTAGAGAGCTATTTCTGCTTGATTTAACCCTTTAAACTCAGTTATTGCTGTAAAAACTCTAAATCTTTGCAGTGTTTGTGATTAGAAGAAATGTCACAGCAAACACACAGGCGTCGTGATTTACTATCTAACAGGGGACCTGAGTCAGTGTGTGTGTAACGTAATCACTATTCAATAATGACCTGCAATTAATACATTAGAGAGCTATTTCTGCTTGATTTAACCCTTTAAACTCAGGTTTTGCTGTAAAAACTCTAAATCTTTGCAGTGTGTTTATGATGATAAGAAATGTCACAGCAAACACACAGGCGTCGTGATTTACTATCTAACAGGGGACCTGAGTCAGTGTGTGTGTAACGTAATCACTATTCAATAATGACCTGCATTTAATACATTAGAGAGCTTTCTGCTTGATTGAACCCTTTAAACTCAGTTATTGCTGTAAAAACTCTAAATCTTTGCAGTGTGTTTATGATGATAAGAAATGTCACAGCAAACACACAGGCGTCGTGATTTACTATCTAACAGGGGACCTGAGTCAGTGTGTGTGTAACGTAATCACTATTCAATAATGACCTGCAATTAATACATTAGAGAGATATTTCTGCTTGATTTAACCCTTTAAACTCAGTTATTGCTGTAAAAACTCTAAATCTTTACAGTGTGTTTGTGATGATAAGAAATGTCACAGCAAACACACAGGCGTCGTGATTTACTATCTAACAGGGGACCTGAGTCAGTGTGTGTGTAACGTAATCACTATTCAATAATGACCTGCAATTAATACATTAGAGAGCTATTTCAACTTGATTTAACCCTATAAACTCAGGTATTGCTGTAAAAACTCTAAATCTTTAGTGTGTTTGTGATTATAAGAAATGTCACAGCAAACACACAGGCGTCGTGATTTACTATCTAACAGGGGACCTGAGTCAGTGTGTGTGTAACGTAATCACTATTCAATAATGACCTGCATTTAATACATTAGAGAGCTTTCTGCTTGATTTAACCCTTTAAACTCAGGTATTGCTGTAAAAACTCTAAATCTTTGCAGTGTGTTTGTGATGATAAGAAATGTCACAGCAAACACACATGCATCGTGATTTACTATCTAACAGGGGACCTGAGTCAGTGTGTGTGTAACGTAATCACTATTCAATAATGACCTGCAATTAATACATTAGAGAGCTTTCTGCTTGATTTAACCCTTTAAACTCAGGTATTGCTGTAAAAACTCTAAATCTTTAGTGTGTTTGTGATTAGAAGAAATGTCACAGCAAACACACATGCATCGTGATTTACTATCTAACAGGGGACCTGAGTCAGTGTGTGTGTAACGTAATCACTATTCAATAATGACCTGCAATTAATACATTAGAGAGCTTTCTGCTTGATTTAACCCTTTAAACTCAGGTATTGCTGTAAAAACTCTAAATCTTTGCAGTGTGTTTGTGATGATAAGAAATGTCACAGTAAACACACATGCATCGTGATTTACTATCTAACAGGGGACCTTATAACCCTAAAGAACAATTTCTGCTTGTCCAGTCCATGATTTATTTTATTTTTGTAAATGGTGCAAGAAATCAAATCTCACTCTTAAAATCTCAAGAACAAAGGATTTCGGGGGGATTTTAGAGAGCAGAAACTATATTTGAATAGGCAGCTAATACAATCGGGCACAAATGTAAATGCATTGGTGTACCTGACAATAATCTTAAATGAGAGATGTGGACTGATCATATACTGTAATTATGAAGACACAACAGAGAATGAATTTCTTATAGAAATGACTTTTCTGTAATTTATTAGGTGTTATGTCTAAGGTATATTGTGTGTGTGTGCCTATTGTGATACCAGATGCCTGTGTAAACAAGTTAACTTATTTTAATGTGTTGACTAACATACTAAAGCACAAGAAGACTTGTGGGCTAACTAAGTGTAGTGTGTTACTTGATGTTACATCTTGTAACTTCATTGCGACTGTGTAATAAATATATTTAAAAATAAGCTTCAAAATAAATGGCATTAAAGTATATTTTAGGTTACAAATAAATACTTCTCAGTACATTCAAAAGAACACAGTTATTATAAAAAGACATATTATTACTTGACACATTATATAGTCTGTACGAAGCTTAACTGCATTTATTATCATTTAAAAAACAATGTTATTTATTTGTAAAGACATGTAATGGTGGAGATGGCATATATATATATATATATATATATATATATATATATATATATATATATATATATATATATATATATATATATATATATATATATATATACATATATATATATAAAATGAAGACAGACTTGACTGCCAGCTCACTTCACATTCACACACACACACACACACAGCTCCACTGCAGACTAATGGAGGTCCCCTGTTGGATAGGTAGACATCGGTCACACACACAGCTCCATTAGAGTCTATGGAGGTCCCCTGTTGGATAGGTAGACATCGTTCAGGTCCCCTCTTGGCATATTTTTTAAAAAATAAAAAAAATGCTTATTTGAAGTTATATTATGAATAAGGACCTTAAAAGAAAATTTTGTATGTAATTTTTGTTTCTTCAAAATGACTAGAAACACAGGTCCCCTCTTGGATAGTGTAGAGTGATAGTCCCCTCTTGGTAATATAGACGTGTATGTGTGTGTGTGTGTGTGTGTGTGTGTGCGTGCCCTTGTTTATATCAATCAATCAACTTTATTTATATAGCGCTTTTACAATCACAATTGTGTCAAAGCAGCTTCACAGTGTCAAACAGGATAATATTGCAGCAAAATTAGATTTGGCTGTACAGTCGTACTGGAGAAAACAGTGATGTTATCAGCTTATTTTAATTTATCATATAGCGACAATGTTGGCAGATCAGTATTATAG